>NC_134486.1:353845090-353867590 GCF_040206685.1 Ascaphus truei
GGGGTGAGGGGGGTGTTTGGCCCTTGGTGTGAGTTTACGACTTGCAGCAGCAGCACAATGAATAAATATAAATAAATAAATAAATAAATAAATGACAATAAATACATTTGAAATACATTTTTATTGATAGTGTACATGTGCAGGGGGTCTCCGGAGCTGAAGCGCACAGGTTTCAGGTCTGGGGACCCCGTGCCCCCCGAGATACAGGCCCCTTTAGGGGGTGCCGGTATCCCTCTGCTCTGCTTGGTTTACAGGCCGCGATCACGTGATCGGACCTTTAAACCAAGCAGAGGGCTACCGGCACCCCCTAAAGGGGCCTGTATCTCGGGGGGCACGGGGTCCCCAGACCTAAAACCAACGCGGTTCAGCTCCGGAGACCCCCTGCACATCTACACTATCAATAAAAATGTATTTCAAATGTATTTATTGTCATTTATTTATTTATTTTTTGGCGGCTGCTGTGTGTGTGTATTTTTTTATTGTGGGTAGCGGGAGGGTGGGTGAATGGGGTATTCGCCCCAACGATGGTTGGGGAGGGCTTGCGGGGGGGGGGGGGGGGGTTGGGGTAGCGGGAGGGCTTAACCCCTTCATGACCGTAGCGGTATTAACTGCTACGATCGTGAAGGGGTTAAGTGCACCCGCAACCCCCCCCCCCTCCCGCAAGTCGTAAACTCACACCAAGGGCCAAATACCCCCCTCACCCATCCCCACTACACACAATAAAGCGGGCACGGTGGGTTAACCCCTTCATTGCCTTAGCGGCTATCCGCTATGGTAATGACGCAGCATTTTCCGTATTTTTAATAATATTGATCAGGAGCAGGGGGGGGGGGGGGTTCCCTGAGCATTAATCATTAATTTCTGGCTCAGGGAACCCCCTGCTCACTTTACAATATTATTAAAATAATGCTTCTTTACCATAGCGCATAGACGCTAAGGTAAAGAACGAGTGTTTATTTATACTGTATATTGTATGTGTTTTATTGATACTGTACATGTGCAGAGGGTCTCCAGAGCAGAAGCGCACAGGTTTCAGGTCTGGGGACCCCGTGCCCCCCGAGATACAGGCCCCTTTAGGGGGTGCCGGTATCCCTCTGCTCTGCTTGGTTTACAGGCCGCGGTCACGTGATCGGGGCTTTTAACGCAGAGCTGGATACCGGCACCCCCTAAAGGGGCCTGTATCTCGGGGGGCACGGGGTCCCCAGACCTAAAACCAACGCGGTTCAGCTCCGGAGACCCCCTGCACATCTACACTATCAATAAAAATGTATTTCAAATAATTTTTAATGTGTGGATGTTTGCGCAGAGAGAGAGCAGCGGATCTCTCTCTGCTGCAAACACATCTCGCCCCCGCCGCCCATACAGTAGTATCATTTATGTATGTGCATATACAGTACAGTACTGTACAGTACTGTATGTTAGGGCTTACAGGGGTTGTTGTTATACAGTACTGTATATATATATATACTGTATACTGCATTACAATTCATTATAGGGGACGGCTTCACAGAGAATAGCTCGCAAGCGCCACCATGTGTATTTTGACGGCATTGCAGTATTGTAACCAGCCGGAATAAAAAGCTTAAATTCCTGCCGGAAAATAACGCAATGCACTCTGGCTGAAAAATATCAGAAACCTGAATACACCCGAGTATACCCGAATTCGCGGGACTAGCCGTGCTCGAATAAAGTGTGTCGCCAGTGTATGTATGTGACTGAGGACTTCACTGGGGCCTAGGGGGCTGCTGGCCTAATGCAGTGGGTCTCAGACCCCTGCACTCAGCCCCTACCCCTAGCTCTTCCTGGTCCTGACTGCACTAGCGTGGGCTGAGCGCACAAAAAGTATCTTTCTCTCCTGTGAGATCCCTGCGCTCCAACGGGCCCTGCTTTACCACGTGTCCGCTGGCCCCTGTGACTGTTGAAGGTTGCAGTCCCCGCAGCACTCTCCATACCTGTCTCCCCGCGATCGCGCTGCTCCTGCGCATGCCCAACTTGTAATGGCCGCCGGAGCTCCAACTGCGCATGTGCGACCTCGCGCAAGATGGCGCCACCCTGCACAACCACTGCCGGTCCCCACACAACTCTCCGCAGCCGCCGGACACCGCAGCTGCTCCAACCGAGACGAGCGCACGGCGTGCACACGTGCCCGCACCTTCGCAGCCCGCACCCGGCCGCAGCAGACCTGGACGAGCACAGAGGTGGGCACAGTGATGGGGGGGGTCAGAAACCCAGAGGGGGACCTGGCTACATATATAACTCCTGTCTTGTGGGTTTCCATGCTACCTCCAAGGGTTCCATACATCCTGATAGATTGACAAGACAGTGAAAACACAATGGAGTCTGTAATAATGTGCAGAGCTGCACCAAAAAGCTATGGTATCTAAATAATAAACAGGAGACAATATTGCCAAAGGAAAAAAACGGGACAAGCAAGATAAGCTACAAGGAACTGCAGTGCTAAATGCAACAGCAATAAATAGCAAGAGACAAAAATAGTGACAAGGGAATACAAAACAAAAAACAATAATGTACCTGAATGTCAGGAGAACTGAGAGTAAAAATAAAGCGGAACAGGGAAACACGCAGCGCTAGGAAAAAAGAATAAAGTGACTCCACCTGTAAAACACAATGTTTGACAAGTAAAGTGTAAATAAACAGAGATAGACCCCCGCTTCAGCTTAATATTGTTAAAGCGAAAGGATGATGGTGCTAATTGGGTAATGAATAACGTAACAACTAAAGAGAAAAAGAAACCCAATTTGTAGCGCACTGTGAATCCAGTTGGAGTAAGTGAACCCCGGATTGCAGACAATGCTTGGTTGAGTGTACGATGATATACACTGTCCTAGGTGGGATCTATTGTAAAATAAAAGAAAACCACCAGGGAGGCAGGGTTGAGGGAGTAGATAATGACTAAAATACCATGAGTACAATGCCAACAGCTGACAGGAGTAGGTGATGCCTACAATCCCCATAGTGCTCAGGGGCAAGGATACCATGTGACACCAGGGAGCCAATCGCGTAGCTAGGTTTCCTGAAACAGGAGATAGATATTCGCTGACTGGAAGTGGAGGAGTCAGTCAGAGCTGAGAGAGGATAGGGGTAAGAGGTGTGTGTGCAGGGGTCTTTGACCCTCTGCACTAGGCCAGATTTCCCCCTAGGCCCCGACTCACACTGATAGATTGTGGCTGCTACAGGGACAGGCCCTTAGGTAGGGACCCGGCCCCTTTAGATATATATATAGTACAGGGAAACAGCTGCTATGCTGCGAGACCCTGATACCAGTGGTCTGGGATCAAGCTACTGTGGCAGAGTCAGAGACTATCATCAAGGTAGGACACTCCAGTGGGATACCACCCCACGTGGAGGTGGACGCACCATGGAGGACATCACTGGATCAACGGATCCCTATCTGGGTCATTGTCGGTGCGCCCAGGTGCTGGAGCACCTGGCAGGTACCTTACAAAAAGTGCACCAACTATAACTACACTCAAATTGGTGGGCCGCGCGGTCACACACAGTGGTTTTAGGTGTGGGGCACTGTGGGACTGGGACTCTCAGGACACGGTGCGGGTTGCACGGTGGTGGGATACAGCCTTGTGAGGTGTGTGGGTAGTTGTACATTTAGTCCTATAGAGTATAAGATATATGTGTTTCAGAAAAGGCCTTTCTATTTTATCCTGTGTGTGTGTTCATTGTTTGGGTCCTGTGTTGGGCTCCTCTCACTACGTTGGTATCCCTCTCAGGTGGAGGTGCTGCACCAAGGTTGTAAGTATATCACCCCAGGCTCTCCGTGGCAGAGGCTTAGGCCCCTGTGAGCCAACAGGTTAAAGGGCAGCATCAGTAGCCATCTTGTTTAAGGGGAAACAGGGCTACATTTATAACTCGCCTAGTGTTATCTTTGGCTTACCTTTATGGTATAAATCCATTTTGATCCCTCTTTACCAATTCTGGTAGATATTCATTAAATATGTTCGCTAATATTTCGGCGAGAATTTTGACATCTTTATTTATCAGCGATATTGGACGATAACTTGCGCAATTCAATTTATCCTTGCCTGGTTCAGGGAAAACCGTTATATGAGCTTCTGACATATACTGGGACAGGTTTCCCGTGTCTCTCGATATGCTAAACATACCCTGAATATATACTATTAGAGAGTTAGCAAAGGTTTTATAGTATGTATGCGGCAGTCCATCGGGACCCGGACTTTTTCCATTGGGCAGATCTTTTATTACTTTTTCTACCTCATCCCATGTTATAACCGCGTCAAGTTTAACTTTCGCCTCGGGCGTGATTGTTTTCATTTGAATGTCCTTCATAAATATTTCTATATCCTCCTCTATACAGTATGTTCCTTTTTCCAATTCTGTATGGCTTCTATATTATATAATTTCTCGCAAAATAACCCGAACTCTTCTTTAATAACTTTTGGATCTTGTGACACTACTCCATCCTGTTTCTGAATTTTACTAATACTATATTGGCTCTGCTTCTGCTTTAACTGGTTGGCTAACAGCCTATCCATCTTATTACCTCTCATAATACTTATGCTTAAGCCAGGTCAGTGATTATTCTATTTTTTGGGTTGCTATTACATTTTCCTCTAGCTGTTATTAGCTCTCTGTAACGGCCATGCTCGCCACAAACCAGGACCGGACCGCGGGGCTGAGGTGGGGATATAAAAGCACCGACCTGAGACCGCAAAGCCTGGTCGCGGATTGCGGTTTCCGTCATAGTGGGTAGTTGGGTTGAGATTGCAGAAGACAGTGTAAACGTTATCCAGGCTTGAGACAAGGCAGGTAGTACAGGAGCGATGGTCGAGATCACAGGCTGGGGTCAATACCAGGAAGGCTTCCGCAAAGAGCTTCAGCGCTAGTGGCTTCAGCACAGGAATAGCCTCTGGATGGAGGAGGCTACAGGAAACAAAAAGCTTCAGCACAGGGATTCAGCACAGGAATGGCCTCTGGATGGAGGAGGCTTCAGGACACAGGAAGCTTCAGCACAGGGGCTTCAGCACAAGAAGGCCAAGCAGAGTTGCTTGTGACAAGCACAGTTACAGCAATGAACGGATTATGCTCAGCCCCTTCCTGTTGGAAGGGCTGAAGCTAAATAGCACAGGCAGCCAATGGGAGCAGAGCTGCATTTGAGGCAGCATCAAGCAAACTGCAGTCTAAGTCCTGAACCAGGTGATTCCAATTGCCCAGTGTAGAAGGGGTTTGCCTGGAAGCTCTATAGCCCTGTAAGGGTGAGTTCCAGCCAAACCCAGGACTGAATCCCTTACACTCTGCTAATATCTCCTTATCTGATGCCGTCTTATGTTTTATTTCAAGATCTAGAATTAATTTGCTTAGTTTTCAAATGTATTTTTCTCTTATTCTTTTCCTGAGGGAGGCTTGTTGAATAAACTGTCCCCTTATAACACTTTTATGAGCCTCGCACAATATTGCCGGAGATATATTTCCTGCATTATTTTCTGCAAAATAATTTTAAAGAGCGCCTTCAATTACTAAAACTACATTACTATTTTTCAATAAGGACTCATTCAGTCTCCACTCACCTTTCTGTGTAGAACCAACACCCAAATCAATTTCTAAAATTACTGGTGCGTGATCTGACCATGTAATATTGTCAATATTGATTTTCCGTATTTTACTCACATTAGTTTGATCTATAAAAAGATAATCTATCCTAGAGTAGCTATCATGTGGGTGTGAATAATACATATAATCCTTTCCTGACGAATTTAATACTCTCCAGGTATCAACCAATGCCTGCTGGTCCAGTATTTTGTTTATAAATGTTGTCTGTCTTTTGCTCACTTTTGTATATCCTTTGGAGGTGTTTGTTTTGCGCCACGTTAAAATCACCGCCCAGATACAGAGCTCCTTCTCTAAATACATTGATTATTGATAGTATTGTAGC
This sequence comes from Ascaphus truei, assembly GCF_040206685.1. Classification (NCBI taxonomy): domain Eukaryota; kingdom Metazoa; phylum Chordata; class Amphibia; order Anura; family Ascaphidae; genus Ascaphus; species Ascaphus truei. The sequence continues at coordinate 353,851,017 of NC_134486.1, forward strand.
CAGTTCCCCTTTGGCTCCCCGGTTCCCTGTTCCTCTTCCCCTTACCTTCACCAGTGAGAAGGTAGTTGCGGGGGCGAGCGTGGCTCTCGGTGGCGTCAGAGGCATGGCGCTGCCATCTTTGTTATGTCCGCGTGGGTGCGGAGGCTCACGCAGGCGCAGACACGAAGGCCAATATAGTGAGCGCGAAGGGGCAGAGATGGTGCTCCGTGGCGCTGGGACTCCCCAAGGTCACGCAGGCGCAGAAGAGAGCAGTGGCAGCCATTACAGGGTTGCACAGGCGCGGCAGACATAGGGACGTGGCCCTAATGTTAAAGAGGGCAATGACGGACTACAACTCCCAGCGGCCTCTGGAGACTGCCCTTTCACCCACATCAGGTGCAGCCAGACAGCAAATAGAGTTTGGAGCTTTTCCTGTTGGAGGATACAATGTTGCACAGAGACCACGCTAGTCAGTTGGATCCAGGAAGCGATTGGGGAAGGTAGTGTACAGAGAGCAGTGCTCTGCTGTACTAGGCCAGGGAAACCCCAGGCCCAGGTAGGCCCCACTCCCCACAAGGTTAGTGGGTAAGTTCATAGGGAAGGCCCCTTAGGTAGGGACCCTGCCCTTAGCTGAGAGTGAATCTAGTCAGTGACACAGCTGCAGTGCTGTGTGCTCTGACAAGGAGACAGTGTATTGTATTGTATTGTATGTCTTTATTTATATAGCGCCATTAATATACATAGCGCTTCACAGTAGTAATACATGTGGTAATCGAATAAATAACAGATAATATAAATAACAGATCATGGGAATAAGTGCTTTAGACAAACATAACATTAAGGAAGAGGAGTTCCTGCCCCGAGGAGCTTACAATCTAATTGGTACAGTACCGACACACTTTATTCGAGTGTGGTCGGTACCGCAAGCCGGGAAATCTCCCGGCTTGCTAGTGGCCGCCCCTCGGCGTGCCGCGCGTCATAGACGCGCGGTCACGCGTCTTCGGGAGCGTGCACCCCCTGCACGCGCGTCCAGGGGCTCCCCGAGGGAGCCCTGGTGTCCCGCGATCGCGGGACAGCAGCAGGGGGTTCCGGGGGACCCGGCGGACCCGGCAGCGGTAGGGAGAGCGCCCCGATCGGAGGGCGCTCTTCCGCTGCTTCGGCACGCGCCCGTCACTCTCGGGCGCGAGCCAGGCTACTGCTGCGGCAGAGAACGGGCAAATGCTCGAATAAACTCTGCCGCAGCAGTAGGTAGGGAGAACGTACAGAGACAGGAGGAGTGTGGCTTTGTAGTGCAGCTACAGCAGTCAGTTTGGTAGTTTCAGGAAAGGCCCCTTTTGTGCAAGGGGGGATTGCTTTCTACAGTACAGTGTTATGTGATATCACCGGTGCCAGTTGCATGCGGTGATTGCGGCTTGCGTCTAGGCTCAGACAGGCTCTACTGCAAGAGACATTCTGTGGGTGCGACGCTCCACGAGGGAGACACCTCATGTGGAGGCGGATTCCTGTTCCTGCGTCAGACCCTTTTTGAAGAGCTTTACACCTGGGCACGGACGTGTGTCCGGGCAGGTATCTAAAAGTGCACCAACTATACACACGTGAGCAGCGCTGCCACACTTCTGGGTGGGGGTCCAGGACACTGGGACACTAGTCGAGCACCCGATTATTGTGGGCACTGTATGGTTGGGTTATTATTGGGCGGAGAGGCCAAGGGCCTTAACCAAAGGGATATTGGTGCCCTTGCACCCAATGTATGCTTTGTTATGCACAGAGATGTTGATTCTCTATATTATGATATTGTGTGTGTTATGTTAATGATCCCTATAGTAAACCCTTTTAGCCATAACCTTTGGTGTGGGCTGGTTACTTTATGGATGTTCCTGTGTCAGGGGTCATTCTATACACCTGGAATCCCTGCACAGGTGGAGGCGCTGTACGTTCCAGGATACACCCCAGGCTCCCAGTGGCGGAGGTTCAGGCCTCCTGTGAGCCTAACAGGTATTGCACCACACTGTAACAGATGGAGATTTCCCCATATGGTCCCTATCTGCGATTGGGGGGGGGGGAATAACCGTTACAGTACTTTTTCTAAAAAATCTGACTGTCTCACATTGGGGGCGTATATATTTGCTAGAGTGACCTTCTTCCCCTTTATCCTCCCTTTGATCATAAAATATCTACCTTCTAAATCTTTCTTTGTGGTGATATCCTGCAGCACAATTTTTTTTGCTAAGCAGGATTCCCACCCCACTTTTCGTATCTCTTGATGAGCTATAGAAATTTTGTACAATGTGTTTGTTGATCATTCTCGGTTCTTTATCTCTTTTAAAATGTGTCCCCTGAACAAACATTACATCGTTTTTCATTTTTTTATCTTTTCAAGGGCCCGTCTCCTTTTCACCAGTGAGTTTCGTCCCTTTACATTCAAAGTGCCTATGCTGTATGTCATGTTTGTTTTGGTATGTGGGATTGTAGTTGTTAGCAACCAACCTTAACTTGTTTCTTACTCCAATCTCTACCTTCTTTAGTGCCACCTTTTCCTCGAACATCCCCTGCCACTTAAGACTTCGGTACTTTCTCTCTTCAGCGTTTGACTTGTTATAGAAGAAAACCAATCAAAAATACATAAAAACACAGGCACATACAAATACAAAATTAACCAAAAATTGGGATCAATGGTAGATTGAAGGAGTTAAAAAAGAACCCTTTAATCCGGTGCTCAAAGAGCTTAAACCCCAGTGAAATCAAAATAAAGCCAACATTGACAATGTGTGTCTCTTGTGTGTTCAGCAGAGTTTGGCAAGATGATTGCTGCAGACTGTCCACATGAATATGGTAACTGTGGTAATAATGCTTGTCTCTGTGTTGGAGTGAATGTAGCCTGAAGCCTCGCTGCAATGCGACTCCTAGCCCCCACCTCACCCAGCACTTGAGATTCAAATCCACACTATATTCAACTAGCATATACTTCAAAGCACTATAAAGTTGATGGTGTGTTGCTCACGGTACCGCTGGACGAAGTTCCTGCTGTGCGTGCTCCCATGCACTGGTGACAAGGTAGAGAGATATATCCATGGGGGAGAAAAATGCAGGTGCACAGCCAACACAAGAGAAAAACGGGATGACAAGGGTGTCAGCTTCGGTACTGTTTTCTACGTTTTTTAAGATTAAATAAACACTTACATTTTGGTCATCCCATTTTTCTCTTGTGTTGGGCATGTTTCTCCACCGTGGATATATCTCTCTACCAAAAATTGGGATCAATTTCTTGATCCCCATTTCTCGAGACCTCCCGACCTACTCTCTTGAAATGGGTGTCTCTGTTACTGTTACTCAAATCACCAGCATCCAGAGCAACACGTCCACACCAGTCCTGGTGCGGAAATAGAAGGGGGGGGGGGGGGAGACGAGTGTGTACAGGCTCGGATGGTCCAGCTAACCCTGTTCCTGTTCCACAGGGAAATGGGGGAAGAGATGAAGGGGGGGGGGGAGGAAAGGAAGGAGTGAAAGAGGAGGGGGGAGGAAAGGAAGGAAGGAGGAGAGGGGGGGAAAGCAAAAACCAATCTTCTATCTAATCTTTTTTTTCTCCATTGCAGTCATATTACTACTTAGCCCTTTCTTGTACCTGTACATATTATCCTACATTATCACTCAAACTTAATGGCAAGATAACATTTTACCTTTGGCTTATTGTCTATACTGTAGTACATCTGTTATTATATTACAGCTCTACCATACAGTAGGTCTCTTTATAAACCAGTCTAGAGAACACAACCATTTTTTTAGTATATCTAGCGTTAACCAAAAATGATTATCAACAGAAAAATAAAAATAAAAAACCCTTATTAAACCTTTGGACTGTCAAATATTATTACATCTTGTCTTATCCTCTTGCGACAACAGCCACTTTGTAAATTACAGTCTCGTCAACGGTTATCCATCGCATTGTGTGATTCAAATCTCTGCTCTAACAGCCTACCATAAAAGTACATAATCAAGTCTCAATTATTCCAAACACTTTTTGTATATTTATAACAGTTACGCTTCTTCATTCGGTGATCTCTGTTTCAGCCTGTGGTTTCCTCCTGCCTCTATTCTGTTGGCCATTATTATCATTGGTATTTCTGTTCTTTTTACTGCCCACGTCTACCCATTGTTGTCCTCTCCGCTTTAGCTGGGGCCGAAGGGTTTCTGGAGTCGCGGCATCCTGCTTTTCTCTACTTGCTTTGAGTCCTGAAATATTGACTCTTTCAAAAAAGTTAGTTGGGTTTTCTCCGTATCTGAGAATGGAAACTTCCCCTTGTTGTATGACAATCAATTTAGTAGGGAATCCCCATTTGTATCCAATGTTGGCTTTTTGAAAATGTACGGTAATTTCCCTCATTACTGTCACGGTTGTGCTCGCCACAAACCAGGGTCGGACCGCATGGCTGAGGTGGGGTTATAAAAGCATCAACCTTAGACTGTGCAGGCTGATCCGGAATGCGAAATCCATAGTCAAACGAGCCATGGTCGGGACTGAAGAGAGCAGCGTAGTCAGTGGACGAGCCAGGGTCAGGATTGGAGACATCAGGGTAAACATAGTCCAAGCTGGGAGTCGGCAACAGGAAATCAAGCAGGTCTTCCTGCTTCAGCGTAATTGCTGCAGGTCGGGAACGGGGTTTGCGCGAGTGGCGTCCACGGCCCATGGCGCCAGTCTCAGGAAGGAAAAGGCTGAATGGAGTGGGCACACTGCCAGCCAGCACTGGTAAACCAATGCTTCAGTGCAGTAGTCCAGAACGGGCCTCTGCGAGAAGAGGGAGCAGCCGACCTCAGGACTCAGAAGGCGGGCCTCTGCTATGGGAAAGGCAGCAGGCCTCTAGGAACGTGGGGCTGAAGGATACGCTGGGAAACCAACGCTTCAGCACAGGAACCAGGACAGGAACCAGGAACTAGGAACATGAACATAGAACCATGGAAACATTAACAAGGCGGCCAAACAGGTAGCTGTGGCAAACACAGTGAACATCCAAGAATGATTATGCTCAGCAGAGAAGCATTGTGGGGAATGCAGTATTTAAAGGCCAGCGGGCCAATCTCAGAAGGGGGAGTGTAAGAGCATTCTTCCAATGAGAGCACAGGTTGGAACTAACTACAGTAAATAGCTTGCACAGCTGCTGTAGATACCAGGAGGAGTGTTCCATGACTGCCCAGGTCTGCAAGGCAAGGTAACCAGTAAACTCAGGTGTGGATTCCTTAAAGTACCCCCCACCTTCAGGTGAGACCCCCGGGCGAACATGACCACTCAGAGTTGGGGGACCTGGAATTGTTCCTGAACTGTCTAGGATTGGGGGTAGTGTCGTGGTCCAGAGACTCGTGGGCAATCCTTTGCGTACCCCCACCCCCCAGTGAGAACCGCGACCAGACAGGGCCATCCATGGGTCTCAGGGACATTGAGTTGTTCCTAAAGTGCTTTAGGCGGGAAGGTGATCCGTAAACGAGCAGTTCATTGGCGAGTACCATTCTAGGATATGAAAGTGGTGGTAGAGAAATCATTGGTACGTGGCTCGCCACGCGAAATGGCTTGGAAATCCAAGGCTGTGAAGAACCAGGGGGTTCCGGAGCAGAAACAGCAGAAGGACCCCCGTTGGGAGTCCAGTCCCTAGTAATAGTACCAGAGTTCAGGACAAGCGGCACCGATAGTTGATCGAGTAGACCAGGGTGACCCTCTGGACAGACAAAGTGTTTGCTGACATCTGCACGTAGGAATTTGAGAGGATCTTCTCCTCCAGAGGTTTTCCAGGTAGTGGTCAGCGAGGGTATAAGGTGGGTGGGTGCATTGCCAGGTATTGGTATAGAAGATGACAAGGCAAGCAGTAAACCAGGCTTAGAAACCAAAATCTTGGGGTACGTACTGAGTATTTCCAACACAGAGGAAATACCAGTAGCAACAGAAGGTTCCGAGAGGGATAACCATGGGTTCGCAGAGGCAGAGAAGCAATAAGTAGTGGAGCTCCCAAATACTGTAGAACCCTCAGTGAGAGATAGTATTGTCTGGGGAGTAAAGATCACAAAGTCAATGGCAGTATGTAAAATTCTAGAGACAATAAGGAGAGAAACCCCATACTTAAAGTCATTCTGGGGTACTTCAGGGACCACCGAATGGTCAGTGAAAAGAAACTGCCCTCCCGCACTGGGGATTTGGAGCGCGACAAGGGTTACTTCAGATATACTGTAGCATCAGAGGTATGCTGGTCCTTGCAGAGATTAGAACAACCGCGTGGGGCGGACTACATGCTGCAATGAACTACAAGGGCATCATACTTGTCATAGGAGTGGGAGTAGGAATAGACTCTGGGGCTTCAATATCTGGAACTTGAGAATCAGACAGTGCAGGGGCAGCGGAGGGAGGGGAGCTAGCATCTGGAGCTGAAGTCTGTACTTCAGTAACAGGGACCTGAGAGAGAGCAGCAGCGAGTAGAGGAATAGAATCCGGAGCTGGAGCCTCAGAATCTATAACAGGAACATCTAGCACTGCAGGGGCACTGGTAGAAGGAGAACTAGCGTCTGGAGCTGGTGCCTTGGAATCAGTGACGGGTAGTGGGGGAGTAATGATGGGAGTTAGAGAGACAATAAGCTGTAAATTGGAACCGGGGAAACTCTTAATAGCAGGAAGCTTAGAAGAAAAAGGAGTCTTATCCAAAACTGCAAGGGCCCTAACAACAGGGGTAATTGTCATGACAAAATCAGAAATAGGTATGTTTACAAGTGTGAAAATTCTGATAATGAAACTACTAGACAGTGATGTGGGTCTGGGTTTCACTAGTGAGAAAATCAGATACAGTGGTAAGTGACTTAGAAGCAATCACGGAAGTTCTAGGTCTGCTGGACATGTGTGAGAAGGTACTTTTTAACACAGGAGTTTAAATCTTAGCCCTGAATAACCCAGCGGTATCTGGAGCACATTTAGATGCAGTGCTAAAGGACTGAGGTTTAGCAAGGGAAGGAAGACAAAAAGCTCAGATTTAAACACCTGAATTTGTAATGTAGACAGGGTGGTCTCTGACTGTACGAAGGGGGTGACGACAGATACCCTGATCTCTGGAGGTGTTGCTTGGGAAGGAGTGTCTGGGAAATCAGAAAAGACTACAGATTCCATGACAAGGGAACTATGCGCTGAAGCAGGGATCTCAGCACTCTGAGTGACAGACTGGGTCAGCAAAATACCTGGGAGTGGGGATTCTGCGAACACGCTTAGGGAAAAACACGGTTCCTGAATACATTTAACTGGAATCAGTATTTTAGCAGGTTTCAGGGGGCCTGGCAGCGGAAACTTTAGCTGAAGCACGGGAATTATAGCAAAGAATATCCAAGGGCTCCGCAACCTTAGGGGAGTCATTCAGTGCAACCTCTGCTGTCAGACTTGGGGATTCATTCTCTGATGCTAGAAAGGATGCATTAGCCTGGGGGCAGCAAGGATTTACATGGGTTAATGCGGATAGTACCTGAGAGTCAAAAAGAGGGAGATTTGGCTCTGAAATTGGGGACACAAGGAGTTCCTCCTCTAGAGCCAAGGACGTGACCTTGGCTGGTGAACAACGGGGAATTACCAAAGGAGGCTCATAGGACTGGCCCGCAGGGGTTAATACAAGAAGAACCTCAAGGGTTACGTCAGGCTGTGCCTGAGAATCAGAAAAAGAGAAGCTAGCATCTGAAAGTGGAGTCATAAGGGGTTCAGCCTCTGGCCCTGGGGACCTAACATTAGTCTGCGGAATACAAGGGTTAACAATGGGGAACTCACAAAGCAGACTAGCAGGGGTTAAAATAGAAATAACTTCGGGGACAGAGCTTAGAAATTCTGAGTTAGAAAGAGAGGGCAAACAGTGTCCATTCTCTGGTGCTGGGAGAGACACACTGACCTGGGGAATGCAGGGATTTACAGTGGGGAACTCATAGGCCTGACTAGCAGGGGTTAAGACAGGAATAACCTCAAGAGCAGGAGTTAGGGATTCCGAGTTAGAAATTGAGGGTAAGGGAAAGATGTAGGGTGCTCCACCCAGAATAACTTCATCCTATTAAACCAATATTGGTATAAACAATTCCAATAGCGGTTCTAAGGAGTGGGTATATGCCAAATAGACCTGTGAGTCACTATGAATAATGAAAGCATCAAAGTACTCAGCTATGATGGTCAGAAATAATGTCTCTTACCCACTCCTGCAGTCTCCAGGGAAAGTAGTAATGGCGTGCCAGACATGAAGAAGAATCCAGTGCAAGCAGCAAACAGCAAATGGCGCACAGCCAGGGAGCCAGGTGGAATAAAATAATCAAAGTCCTTTATTTCAGTACATGACTGATATCAAATCCCCCATGGGGACAAAAACGCACCTCCTACGCGTTTCGGACCGCTAGGAGGTGCGTTTTTGTCCCCATGGGGGATTTGATATCAGTCATGTACTGAAATAAAGGACTTTGATTATTTTATTCCACCTGGCTCCCTGGCTGTGCGCCATTTGCTGTTTGCTGCTTGTACTAGAAATTGAGGGTAGAAGGGGTTCATTCTCAAACACTAGAGCCATAGTTTTGGCTTGGGAAATACACGTATACTCCACCGAAACCTCACAGGGCTGATTGGCAGGGGTTAACGTAGACATATCCGTGGGGTCTAAGTAACGGGAGGTGCAATCAGGGCTAGAGACTGGGCAGCTTCTACCTTAGGGGGAAGTGATAGTGGGACAGTTTGGTCATTTTTTGGAGAGGGAGGTACCCCCACAGGTTTAGCAACAGGACTGGCAGTACAGGTGAACTGCCAAGCAGCAGCGTAGCTGGCGAGGAGAGTGTCCTTTTCTTTTATGCAAATGTCCAATGTTAAGGAAAGTACATGGAGTGTATCTTGAGCCTAAGCCAACATGAAGAGGGTGTCCTGTTGTACTACGTGAATGTCCAATGATAAGGCGTCGGCCAGTTCCATAGGGTACACGTTATCCCAGGTTAAAAGGTAACCAGAGGAGCGAACACAAGCGGCCAGAGACCGTTTTAAGTCCTTGAGGAATTAAGCCTCAATAATGAGATCATAACGACATTATCTTTGCAAAGGGGTTAAACCTTCATACATAAACTGATCTTCAATCAGGGGTAGTATTTCGCACAGATACTGGTTTTCAAACTGGGACTGGTCCGCATGCCGGGACAGGATTTCAGATAGAAACATACCAACCCTCACCACAGGGCGGTCCGAGTTTGTGGGGCCAAGCATACTGTCACGGTTGTGCTCGCCACAAACCAGGGTCGGACCGCGTGGCTGAGATGGGGTTATCTAAGCACCGACCTTAGACCGCGCAGGCTGATCCGGAATGTGAAATCCATAGTCAAAGGAGCCAGGGTTGGGACTGGAGAGAGCAGCGTAGTCAGTGGACGAGCCAGGGTCAGGATTGGAGACATCAGGGTAAACGTAGTCCAAGCAGGGAGTCGGCAACAGGAAATCAAGCAGGTCTTCCTGCTTCAGCGTAATTGCTGCAGGTCGGGAACGGGGTTTGCGCGAGTGGCGTCCACAGCCCATGGCGCGGGTCTCAGGAAGGAGAAGACTGAACGGAGTGGGCACACCGCCAGGCAGCACTGGTAAACCAATGCTTCAGCACAGGAGTCCAGAACAGGCCTCTGCGAGAAGAGGGAGCAGCAGACCTCAGGACTCAGACGGCGGGCCTCTGCTATGGGAAAGGCAGCAGGCCTCTAGGAACTTGGGGCTGAAGGATACGCTGGGAAACCAACGCTTCAGCACAGAAACCAGGACAGGAACCAGGAACTAGGAACATGAACATAAAACCATGGAATCAGGAACAAGGCAGCAAACAGGTAGCAGTTTTGTCAAACATAGTGAACATCCAAGAAGGATTATGCTCAGCAGAGAAGCATTGTGGGGAATGCAGTATTTAAAGGCCAGCGGGCCAATCTCAGAAGGGGGAGTGTAAGAGCATTTTTCCAATGAGAGAGCACAGGCTGGAGCTGCAGTAAATAGCTTGCACAGCTGCTGTAGATACCAGGAGGAGTGTTCCAGGACTGCCCAGGTCTGCAAGGCAAGGTAACCAGTAAACTCAAGTGTCGATTCGTTACAATTCCTCTGCGGTGCTGCAGGGATAGCGTGGATAGGACATTGTACAGCTGGATCTGGGCCCCTCGTATTCTATATTATTAATGCTTCTGGCCTTCTGCATATTTACTTCCTTATCCATAAAGTCCTGCATTTTATAACAGTGTCTCTCGGGGAATCTGATGGTCTAGGTCTGGGTCTAAGTGTTCTGTGTGCCCTGTCCATCTTCCAGATCCGTTCTTGCGATTCATCAGTCATATGGGAGAATAATTTTGTCAGATATGGGACCAACTCTTGGGGTTTCACTGTCTCAGTGACGGATGTCACTTCTGGTCATGCCAGGATGTCGTGTCGGGCTTTGAAAAGCTGGGGCTATTAACCTTTGACACTGGAGGCTTGAGAAAGGACTGATTGAGGGCCAAAAATGTCATTTTGGAACATTCACAGTGTGTTCCTCTTGCTTACGACTAAATGAATGCATGAACTGCAAATACCAAGCTCTGCATACCAAAAGCAAAATGACTCAGGTCTACACTACTATTTCCCTTTTGGATACCTATCCTACGTGACTCTAGATACGTGTGGACATTTTTTGCAGCATGTTCACCTGTCTGTTTCATTATACAGTACTTTCTGCTAACTGTCATTATAAAGTCTTTGACTTCTATGGTTTGGAGTCAGCTAATACACCTACAGTAAATAGATAGTATTGCTATATTTTAATATTTATTTATTAAAAGAAAAAGAGAGGACCAAGATTATAACCACATTTTAAGCGTCTTTTCAAGTTTATGTTGAAGAATGCATTTAGTAAATAGCCAAATGAGTTACCACAAAGTCCTTTTATACAGTAGGAAATGTCACTTCAGATTTTGGTAATTCGTTAAATTCTGATGGAAATAAAATACAAAATATATAAAAAATCAACATCTAAATAGCAATTTCATGGGGAATAAAATGGAATTTGAGTGAGGAAGTACTTCAATAGTGGGATGATACCTTAAATATCAAGACTAAAAAGGTTGTGATGTATAATATCAGGGAAGCATCGAATGGATAAAGCACAACAGGATAGGAGATATGGGGATGCTTACCAGCAGATTAGAGTTTTAAAATTCAAAGGCTTTCGAATAAGTACAGACATGCAGGAGATTAAATGTGATGCATCGAAAAGTCAAACTGTAAGGAGGAAAGCACGTACAGCAGCTCAGATTAGAGTCATCTGGTAGAAACAGGGAGAATGCCAATATACTGTATATGGTTAAAAACGCATGTAAAGTTGCAGAAATGTGTAACAGTGTGCAGACATTGCTTTTCATATTATGTGCTTTTCTGTATAATTAAATTATTGTATTACATTTCCTGTATTCTCGTGACTTTTTTGTAAAGCACTGCTTATATTGTTGGTATCATATAAATATACATAACGTACACATTAATACATTAAATATGTTATTGAAAATTGGGAATAGGGAAAAGGAAAATTTCTGTAAGCAATTAAATGATAACATTAGATATACAAAGGGCCAAGATTGATGAAGTGGTAGAACTGATTAAATAATTAAATACATTCTACTATTCTCTCCCTTAAATATAAATAATGTTGTCATCTTAATGTGTTCCTGTTATTTTATTTAGTGTATTGTGCTTGCTTTCCATATTAGCAATTGCAGGTGATCATGAAATACTGGTTTTGCATTATACACACGGTACAAAATTGGTAGTGTACAGAAGTCTTTTGCTGTGTACAGTGACTCCATCCTGTATTTATTCAAATCAATTTAGAACTGTGGCGTAGGTTGGTTCATTACTCAGTGGCAACACTCTGTGTTTGTGTCTCTCTTTCTATAATGCTCTGGAGGCAGAGAGAAACTAGATTTGAACCAGACGTTTTATATGCTGCGTCATTACTTTTGTACCATTGAGTGAATCACATTACCCAGGAGACCTGTACTAGAAAACTTTGCAGGTTGTGGTTGCCCACGGCAGGGATCCACAATTATGAAGAGAAGTGAGTCAACCAAAATAGAAGCAGGCCTTGTATTTTTCTGTTCAAAATACAGACATTAAAGCCACTGCAAGTTTCTTAGCTAAAACTCTCCCTCTCTCCAATATATGCATTGGTTATCTTATGCAGTGAGAAACAGGAGTTTATCATAGGAACTGCCACATTATGTGTTTCCATTCTCACCTCCAAGAGTGAGAGCACAGCTTCTACCAGAACAACTCGTAAAAAGGAAGAGACCCAATTTGTAGTGCTTCCCATTAAGGACAAAAGCAGGGTTAGCATGATGTTTTAGAAATTCTTCAGGATTTTATGTGTGCTGTGTGAGTTATATGGCAATTATAAAATATGTAATAGTAAGGAGATAAGAAAGGCACAGGCAATAATAGTAAGGAAAAAATGCTAATGCATAGTTCTATACATAAACTAGACAATGAAATCAGATACTGGTAAACACAAAAGGGATCTTTGCTAAATTTGGCTAAATTAACAATACTTGCAAATTGAAATTTATTTACATAAATCACTGAGTCGGTGCACTGCAGAACTATACATACTTGAATTATACAGGTACTGTATAATGAAGCCATGATCAAAATACTGTAGAAAGGGAGGTATAGACAATTTCACTAAACTATGCAAAAATATTGATTGATAAAACACTGAATGTTCTGTAATAGGATAGGTATAAGAGAGAAAACACCGGGCATAGAGCGCACTAATATTATGTGGCACAATGTGACTGTGAGTATTATAAACGTATCCAGTGAAACAGATAGTGAACAGTATACATAACAGTGGTGATAATAACTGATATGAAGTGTATTTTTTATTTTATATATATATAGAACTCAAACCCCAAGTGTAATAAGGAATTAAATAACTTTCCTTTGGGAAACACAGGAGGGTCTGCTGCTCTGGTTGGTTGAATGAGAGAGCATCCAAATCTATAGAGAAAAGAGAAACAAGCGCAGACCTCTCATAGTGTAGTACAGTATGTCAAAGTAAATTTATATGTAAAGGTAAAAGTTGCACGTACAGCAACAAAAGTCTTTTAGGCAATGGTTAAAAACTCTGATGAAGTGACCATGTGAGTCACAAAACGCGTAGGATTTTGGACATTGCTGGTAATGCTGGAGACCCTTTTACTGGACTGGCACTTTCTCCTTCACCTTGCGTCTCAGTTATTCTTTACTGACATTGATTCTGAAGCGCTGACGTCATCTGAGAGACATCACCGGAGGTGCGCAGATTCCTCAGAGGTTCCCTCTGTTCGAGTACAAAGTTCCCTCTGTTCGGGTGGAAATACTCAGCATGTGAGTATTCAGACGCCTGGAGTCGGAACAACTTGAGAGTCACCCCCACGGGGGGGACTGGCCTTACGGAGTGACATCTGCATGATTTGAGAGGATGCCTCCTCCAGATGAGACAGACGTCTCGGTCTTCTACAGATCACCTGATGCAATTGGATCATGTAGCGGCGAACCCTGGCTTCATCGAGGATAGGTATAAGAATGTATTTGTATAGGTTGTTTACATTAACATTTTTAATTTAAGCCTTACAAAACATTTTTAGTAAGCACAAAGCACTACAAATACAGGTACGCATGTCAAAGAATAAAATTCAATCTTCTCCTGATTCAATCAAATCACTCTACTCTCCCTCTACAAGTACTGTAAACCAAAAGTAATTCAAAATCACCAATATACAGATACTGCAACATCTATTGTCAAGTATTCAGTCAGGAAACTGCAGTTGAAAGCTGCCTGACCACTGTCTGTTTGTGGATTCTCTGCGGCCAGACTAATTGCGCATCAAGATTAACACAGTTGGGGTCCCTGGTTCTGATTGGAATTCCTGCTGTGTTAATCCTACCGGGCCGCATAATTCTGGTAGAGCTGCACAGTGAGAGCAGACAGAAGAAGTCCCTATCTGTGTGCATTTCTAACAGGCGATCACATTGCTTTTATTTTATTTTATTTTAATTACATCATATTGAAGCATATAAAACAAAAAAAGGGCGCAAAAAAAGAGAGGAAAAAACAAAATTAGAAACAATAATACATTACAATAAAAACTTTACAATAAAAAGAAAGGATCATAAAGATCCAAACATCATCACATTACCACCGAAAAACGTGTCACAAAACAAGTCAAAAGGCTACTCAGTAACCCCCAAGGGCTCACAATCCAAGATGAAAAAGGAGTGAGTAAGGTAAAGGGCTGAGTACCTAGATGTTAAAGGAAAGCAACTTAACTTATAGGTATAATGTCCTCGTGGGGATGAGATGATCGCAGCTTCCGGGTATCGTTGTCACGATGACATGTCGCTGCGTGATGACCTTACCGCAACGCATTTCGCGCCTAAATGATGCTTCATCGGGGGGTTGGCCTAAAATATCCTGTGGCAGGATAAATAGCAAAAACACAATATCCAACCACCAACCAGGGGCACACCACTAATTGCTAATGAGCCGTCCAATCAGTGCCGATCAATATCCCCAAAATACATAAAACCTTTATGGATCCTCCTGGCCGTCCCATTGTGTCTGGGATTGATACTATCACTTCTAATTTATCACATTATGTTGATACATTTTTGGCACCACTCTGCAGCACTTCATTCTTTTTTACGGGACAGCACAGATGTTATTAATTCATTAAAATCTATCACTTAGGAGCAACATTACTTATGGGTCACTTTAAATGTCACGTCACTTTAAATGTCACGTCACTTTATACCTGTATACACCATGCACTGTTACTTACTTTTTTGTTTTATATGTCTAATTTTACCCCATTGATCACGGGAGAATAGGAGCGGCAGAAAGGGAGGATTATCTTCGTTGGGGAGATCACATCATACTTGGGATAGCGTGCACTGGATTTTTCTACATAGTATTGAAGCAGGAGGTCTCTAGAGATAAACCACATTAGTTTCATCCTGGGGGACCCCCTGCTTCCTGAGTTACAGGACCCAGGATGGGTTTCCAGTATCTCCTGCATGTTTAATTTTTCTGGATCACAAGATGGACAATTAAACTTGCAGGAGATACCGGTTCCCCATACCGGAGCCTGTATCTCAGGAAGCAAGGGGTCCCCAGGGGTGAAATTAATGCGGTTCATCTCCGGAGACTCGTTGCTTCAACACTATGTAATAATAATAAAGGTAGCTTCATTACCATAGCAGCTAAGGTAATGAATGGGTTAAACCAAAGTACTTGTTTCTTGGGGTAGAGGGTGTGGGCGAAGGGGTAGTTTCCCCAGGGTGGGTGATTAGGCCTACCGGGAGGGTTACCGGAATGGTTAACACCTCCATTACCTTACCGGTTACTACCGATAAGGTAATTAAGAGGTTACTAGTGTTAATATGGGGTGGGTGAAGGGTGTACTGTAGTTGCTCAAGGGTGTGTGGTTAGGCCCCGTGGGTGGGTTGCGAGATGGGTTAACCCCTTAATTACCTTAGCGGATGTAACTGCTATGGTAATTAAGGGGTAAATCCCACCCGCTATCTACCCGAGAGGCTGAGCCACCCACCCCGGGGCAACTACCCCCATTTCCCACCCCCTCTGCCCCGATCACCACACACACAAATGGGCAAAAGCACTAGAAGCCAAAAATGGCTAATTGCACATTTGCCCATTTGATTTCAAAACAAAATAAATACACAATAAAATAACATTTATATAACAGTACAATACATTACACAGTAGCCAATAAACCAATTGATTGTCACTGTGGTAAACCATGCCCACAATATGGGCATGGATTGCCACAATGGCAATGAATGTGCAATCTAAAAAATTTAAAACAACTACAAAATAAAATACATTACAAGTCAGAAAAAAATAACATTTGCCAATAAATCCATTGATTGTCACTGTGGTATACCATGCCCACAATATGTGCTCAAACAGCTTATTTCTCTCTATGCTTTTCTCTATCTCTAAGCGCAATGATATCTTTGAGCTATCACTAAATTCATTAGACTAATTTTATGCTAAGGAGTAAAGGGGGGAACTTTAACGGATCTTTTGGTTTCAAAAATATTTTGTGTTTTCCCGTGTCTGTAACTTGATTGGTTTTGTTTTTGGTTTTGTAAGGAAAAAAAAACATTATTTTTTTTTACATTTTGTTACCATACTTAATACATATACAGTATGTCATCCTCATTGATGCAGTGCTGGGTGAAGGCCTCCGCAATAATTATCCAGGTACTGTGATGAAGGCCAACAAATTTTCGGATTTTCTTTGGAACCAATTTTTTAAAGAAATTAGGAGGAGAATTTTAAACTCAGAAAACTGAATTGTGAGTTTTTTCATCTTTGTTTTGTGAGATATTTCACCAAGTTTTACAGGGCTACAAAAAAAATTTAGAAAATCAGTCTCTGATGCTACAGAAATCTGCCAAATTTTGCAAAGCTCAAAGATCCTAAGATTTTGTGATATATATATGTACTTTTTATTACCTTTATATCTGTTTGGAATGTTATTTCAGTGAGCTCTTTATTTCATTTTGATGAGAG